>NC_057810.1:64586400-64612212 GCF_018294505.1 Triticum aestivum | reverse complement strand
CACTGTTCATCCCAGAGGCAGCATCGATCAGCTTCAGTTAGCAGCAGTAGTGAAGGAATCGCTCCATCGGGTTCAGTTAACAGCCATCGATCGATCGCTCGGGTTCAGTAACGTGTAGCCTGCAGTGCAATCGCTCGGGTTCAGTTAGAGCCAACGCCTCACACACACGTGCGTACCTGTACGAGAGAAACGCGCATCGCTCCGCCCCCGACCTCCAACTGTAACCGGCAACTCCCCAAAATTTTCCTCCCCCTAGCTTCTACCACGGTTTTTTTCGTCATGGACGGCCCAAAGAATGTCATGCAGCTGCGTCACCGGCCCGCCCAGGATGAAAAGCCCATTTTCCATCATGATTTTTTGTCATAGAAGTAGGAGCCCACCACATCTATGATGATATCGGGTTTTGTCACAATTATCATCATAGAAGTGTCATATGTATGACAGGAAAAAAATTCGTTCGGCCCAAAATGTCACGGATGTGTCTTTTTTTTGTAGTGAAGTCTTCGATCATGAGCATATTCCTCATGTGGACATGGAATCCATGCCTTGCTTCTCTCAAGTCCTCAGCATGATTCATGACACTGGCTTGCTCAATTCCTGCTCTGACATAGTTGATTGGAATGAAGAACTTATTCTTCAGCTCTACGCAACTTTGCATATCACAGGCGATGCTGCTGACGTCAACTCGTGGGTGTCGGACTGGATGACTGAAAACACTCATTACAAGGCACCATCCTCTGAATTGCTTCGTGTAAGTGCATCTAGTGCCCCTTAGTGATTTTGGTGTATTGAAGACTTATAGGTTAAGGGACTGATGTGTTTGTGAGTGTACACAGGTATATAAGTCTATGAGGAGTTTGATATTTACAGAGAATGTCGACCCCTAAAAATGAAGTTCTTCATCTGAAGACTTTGGATTTCTGAAGACTTACTGAAGACTTTGAAAGTGAAGAAATTGGTGTGACCTTGAAGACTTGGTATTCATTCGAGGAACATGAAGCGTGAAGACTCTTGTTTTTATAGTTTCATTTTCTCTTTCTTGAGTCATAGGAAACACCATACTGTTAAAGGGGGTCGAGGAAATACTAAGGAAAAATTTCCATGTGATGCTCAACTCAAAATCCTACACCTACCAATCCCTTCGAGTGAAGACATTGGAAATCTCATACAGTTCAGTCAAATTCTTCAGTGACAGAGACGAAGTTCTTCTGATCTCTGAGGAATTTGTTCTGACTGAGGAGTTAGGAATTTGCTAGTGTGAATTCCCTACACAGTGAGGAACATGATAGCCCTGAGGTATTTGAGAGTCAAATATTCCGACCGTTGTTGTGCTAAGCGCCAGCTGTCCCAAAATATCTAGCCACCTAACGGTCATATCAGACAAGGGCATTTATGTCTTATCATGTCGGGCTGCTCCCTAGGCTATAAATAGCCGCCCCCTATAACCCCTAGCTAGTTGGCTGCCCCGAGAGAAACTGACACTTGTCATTTGAGAGCAACCCATCCTCTGAGGACTTTGAGAGAAAATCATCAAGTGAGGAAATCCCAAACCCAAACCTACAAAACCCCAAGTGATTGAGCATCACGAAAGAGATTGATCCTGCATGGATCTGACGCTTGTTTCCTTTGAAGACTGTGCTTCTTCCAGACGGTTAGGCGTCAAGGTCTAGAGCATCCAAGAGGATTTGTGGATCGCCGAGTGACCAAGTTTGTGAAGGTTCGGAAGTCACCTGAAGACTTACCACGAGTGATTGGGCGAGGTCGGTGTGACCTTAGCTCGAGGAGAATACGGTGAGGACTGTGTGTCCGGGACTGTGTGTCCTCGAGTTTAAATACTCAGCCGCTACAACCAGATGTACAACTGAGACAGCAGTTGGAACTGGTCTACCAAATCATTGTCTTCACCGAGCTAACTGGTTCTATCTCCACAACTCTTTCATTTCCTCATGCATGTTGTTGTGTGCGTGTTCATATCTGTTTGAAGACTTTGACTGAAGACTTTCTCAATTTCCTCAATTCAATTTCTTCAGTCTGTCCGTCTTCATCTTGTGTTATCCTGTGTTTACGCTTTCTGTACTCTGTGCTTGTCTTCATTTCATCATGATGACTATGCTTGTGCTCAGTTATGTTCCTTTCTGAGTATTTATTCCGCTGCTAGTAGTTCTTCATTTAGGAATTTCCTCACCAGCAAATTCCTCGGTGAAGAATTCATAAAAATCGCCTATTCACCCCCCCTCTAGTCGATATAACGCACTTTCAATTGGTATCCGAGCAAGGTACTCCCTTGTTCTGTGTGATTTTGGTTTAACCGCCTGGAGTCTTAGTTATGTCGACCGCAGGTATGATCAAGGTCTCTGCTGGGTGTCCTACCTTCGATGGAATGTACTACCCCTACTGGAAGAACAAGATGTGAATGCATCTTGAGGCAATTGACAATGATCTCTGGTGTGTTGTGGGAAATGGTGTTCCCTCAGTCACACCTTCTCTGAACGCTACTGATGTGAAGAGATTCAAGCAACTCGATTCTCAAGCGAAGAATATCATATGTGGTCAGCTGAGCAAAGGTCAGTATGGAAGAGTGTGTGCTTTGGAAACTGCCAAGCTTATCTGGGATAGGTTGTCCAAAGTAAATGAAGGAGTATCAACTCAACGTGACTCTCGTGTTGACGTTCTTTGCAATCTCTTCAACCGCTTCAAAAGACTCGACAATGAAATTGTTCAGCAAACCTTCGATCGCCTCACTGACATCTCAAATGAGCTTGAAGCGCTTGGCGCCACTGACATCACTGACCATGAGGTGGTGAAGAAATTGTTGAGATTGCTAGATTCTTCATTTGATACTCTGGCACTGATGATTCAAGAGTGTGCTGACTACAAGTCACTTGATCCCGCTGATATCCTCGAGAGGCTAAATACTCATGAGTTCCAGCTTGCTGAGAAGAGAGATCTCTATGGTTCGAGCTATGGCAAACCACGTGCCTTGAAGGCCAAGGCTGTCTCTGAGTCTGAAGAAGAGGACTCCACTAGCAGCCTTGGTGATCCTGAAGAACTGAGCCAGGAACTAGCATTGCTCGTGAAGAAATTTCAGAAGTTCTCAAGACGTGGTCGCTTTGGAAAATCCTCAAGGAGCAATGATTCCTCATCCAATGACTACAAGAAAAGGCTATGTCACAAGTGCAAGAAACCTGGTTATTACATTCAAGATTGTCCTCAGTGGGATAAGGAATTGAAGAAGAATAAGTACAAGGATTGCAGTTCTAATGATGCCAAGAAGAAGAAGAAATCTTCAAAGTCTTCATCATCAAAATCCTCAAAGTCTTCATCTCACAAGAAAAGCAGCTCCAAGAAGGCTCGGGCATTCATAGGCAAGGAAATGGATTCTGAGGCTGAATCTGAGGATCATGAGGAAGAGGAGGCATCCGAGGAGTCCGAGTCTGGTGTGGCAAGCCTGGCTCTTACTACCGCGTTCATCAGCAAGTCTATCTTCAACTCTGAAGAAAATGGCAACACCAACAATGCTGATGAAGGCAATGATGACTACGCTCCCACCTATTGCTTCATGGCGAAGGGTGCCAAGGTAACTAAATACGCCTCCTCTGACTCTACTGAGGATGAATCTGATGAAAATCTCAAGCCCAGCTACTCTAAACTTGCTAAAATTGCCGTGAAACAACAAAAGGCTATTGAAAAGCTTCAAAACATGTTAGACAAAAGTGATGATATGTTGCGTGAAGAAATGGATCACACAAAAAACTTAATTGATAATCTTCAGAGACTTCAGTCTAAGTTTGACAATCTTCAAAGTCATCATAACACTCTCTTCTCTGATCACAAGAAGCTTTCTTATGAATTTCTTCAAAGAAAGCAAGATCTTGAGAAGCTAAGAGTGAGTTACGAAGATCTTCAGAAGGAGCGTGATTCATTACTTGCTCAACAAATCAGCACTACCCAGGAAGAATTTGTTCCTCCATGTCTGAAGTGCATTGAACGTGAAACTGCTAATTCTCCACCTGAATGTTCAAATGCTTCTAATGCTACAAACTCTTCATATGTCTCTGCTGTCACTAATTCCTCATCTGAGGACAATGCAAGTATCACTGATGATGCAGGGCTGAAGGAGTTGTACATGACAGGCATGTACAAAAGCCTCAAAGCGCATCAGACTCTTTGTGATGTGCTCAAAAAGCAGATCCTAAACAGAAACCCTAGGAAAGAGGGTATTGCCTTTGAGAGGAAACTCAATGCTGATGGAACATATTGGAAGCCTGAGCAGTATCCCAAAACCTCATGGGTTGCTGCAAAGGGACCTCCATTTGATCCATCCAATTTATCCGGCTTTACATGTGAATCTCCTCATTCTTCTGATGAGTCATTTGACTCGACCTATAAACTGTTCAAAAATCAGAATGGTGAAGTATTTGCTAGATATGTTGGGACTAACTGCAGGAACAGTTCTCCTATGAAGAAAATTTGGGTTCCCAAAAGTTGCCTTGAAAATCTTCAGGTGAATGTCCTCATGACACCACCTGTGAAGAAAAGGAACACCAGATCAAATTCTTCATATGAACCAAATTCTTCATATGGATCCAAGTCCTCATACGGACCAAATTCCTCACGTGGATCAAATTCCTCAAAAGGATCAAAGTCCTCATATGATCATCATCGTGCTAACCCTTCTGTTTCGCAGGGTAGAGCTAAGGGCTATGAATATGTGCATTATTCTTCAAATCATTATGTTCATAAGTCCTCGAAGAATTTCTTTGCTTATTCATATGCTTATCCTAACCCCTCTTATGTGAAACAAAGTGGACTAGAGTCTATGCCACCTTTCTCATGTGGTGCTCGCAGAGTGATGAATTCTTTGCCACCCCTCCAGATGTGGGTGGTGAAGAAAAAGAACTAATCTCTTAATGCAAGGTCAGGTCTCCAGTCATGCTCAAAACGACTGAAGAATTTGCTGGAGACCTAAACACTGCTTGATAGGACGCAGGCTAATCATGAAGAAATGAATTTTCATTTCTCATGTCCTCATACTAATTATCTGTTCAAATTGCCTGATGAAATTGACCTGATGTTACTGATATCATATTATTCACTGATGAAGTATATGAGTTTGTAAGTTGTACTAATTCATCTGCAGGATGATCACCCAAAGCAAATGAGTGGGTCCTCGATAGTGGATGTACAAATCACATGACTGGTGACAAGAATCTATTGATGGATGCTCCCTTAGCACCGTCACATCTGATGCATATCATCTTTGCTCACAAAGGCAAAAGTCAGGTATTGGGTCTAGGTAAGGTTGCGATCTCAAAGGATCGACACATGGACAAAGTCATGCTTGTCGAGTCCTTAGGATACAACCTCATGTCTGTCTCTATGCTTTGTGATCTTGATATGGTTGTTGTCTTTGGCAAGTATCGTTGTGTTGTGATCTTGGAAGCTGACCATTCCAAAGTCTTCGAAGGCTTTAGGAGAGGAGATCTGTATATTGTAGATTTCTCTACAGGACCACAGCCTGCCGTGTGCCTACTTGCAAAAGCTTCAGAAGGCTGGCTATGGCATCGACGACTTGGTCATGCTGGCATGAGGAATCTGCACACGATTGCGAAGAAGAAGCATGTCATTGGCATTGAGAATGTCAAATTTCTCAAGGATCACTTATGCGGAGCTTGTGAAGCTGGAAAGATGACAAAGGCCAAGCATCTAGCAAAGACTATCATGACTACCACTCGACCATTCGAATTGCTTCACATGGATCTCTTCGGTCTTAATCATTATTCTGCTATGACGAATGATGCATCTCTATATGGCTTTGTTATTGTTGATGATTATTCTCGTTACACATGGGTACACATCGTCACTTACAAACATGAAGTGCAGGAAGTCTTCAAACGATTTTCCTCGAGGGATTCAACCAACTTTGGTGTGAAGATCAAACACATCAGAAGTGACAATGGGAATGAGTTCAAGAATTCCAGTCTCGATGGCAATCTTGATGAACTTAGTATTACTCATGAGTTATCTGCTCCTTATACTCCTCAGCAGAATGGCGTTGTGGAGTGCAAGAACAAAACCCTCGCTGAAATGGCTCGCACTATGCTTGATGAATACAAAACACCATGTCGGTTCTGGATTGATGCAATTGATACTGCTTGCCACATCATCAACAGAGTATATCTTCACAAATTCTTCAAGAAGACTGCCTATGAACTCCTCACTGACAAGAAACCCAATGTAAGTTAGTTCAAAGTCTTTGGTGCTAAATGTTGGATTAGAGATCCTCATCACAATTCTAAGTTTCCACCGAAAGCACATGAGGGTTTCATGCTTGGTTACGGAAAGAACTCGCACACCTACAAAGTCTTCAACAACGTTCTTCACAAGGTTGTTAAAACTGTGGATGTGCGGCTCGATGAAACTAATTGCTTGCAAAGAGAGCACCTACCTTCTGTGATAGATGAACCAGCTCCCGAGGATTCTATCAGATTCAAAGCCACTGAGGATGTCATTCCTACTGAAGACTCTGCTGAAGAATTCATTCCAGAACATGATGAACGTCGAGCTGGCGCACCTGAAGAAAATGGTGCTGAGGAAAATGCTCGTGAAGAAAATGCGGATCAAATTCATCAAATACAACCCACTCATCCTCGCATTGCAAATGAAGTGCAAGTCGAAAAGATCATCGATGATATTCGTGCACCAGGTCCTCTCACTCGCTCAAAGGATTCACATTTATATAACTTTTGTGGGCACTTTGCTTTTGTCTCTATCACAGAGCCCACTAAGGTAGATGAAGCATTTCTAGAGCCTGAGTGGATTCAAGCTATGCAAGAAGAATTACATCAGTTCGAGCTCAACAACGTCTGGAAACTGGTCAAACATCCAGATCCTCGCAAGCACAACATTATTGGCACAAAATGGATCTTCCACAACAAGCAAGATGAAAATGGCCTTGTGGTGAGGAATAAGGCATGGCTTGTAGCTCAAGGCTACACACAGGTTGAGGGTATTGATTTCGATGAAACTTTTGCACCTGTTGCTAGACTTGAGGCTATTCGCATATTACTTGCTTACGCTAACCATCATAATATCACTTTATATCAAATGGATGTGAAAAGTGCATTCCTCAATGGTAAGCTTGAGGAAGAAGTATATGTTTCTCAACCCCCAGGTTTTGAAGATCCAAAGAATCTCGACAAAGTCTTCAGACTCAACAAGGCTCTGTATGGCCTCAAGCAAGCCCCTCGGGCGTGGTATGACACTTTGAAGGAATTCTTCATGAAGAAAGGCTTCAAACCCGGTTCAGTCGACCCAACTCTTTTCACTAAGTCTTATGATGGTGAATTTTTTGTGTGCCAAATATATGTTGATGATATTATCTTTGGCTGTACTGACCAATGCTATAGTGATGAATTTGCCTATATGATGAGTGAAGAATATCAAATGTCTACGATGGGAGAGTTGAAATTCTTTTTAGGTCTTTAAATTCATCAACAGCGCAATGGAATATTCATATCTCAGGAGAAATACCTCAAGGACGTATTGAGGAAATTCAGCATGCAAGATTGCAAAGGAGTCAAAATTCCAATGCCCACAAATGGCCATCTATGCACTGATGAAAATGGTAAAGACTTCGATCAAAAGGTATACCGCTTCATGATTGGCTCTTTATTGTACCTATGTGCATCTAAGACGGATATTATGCTTAGTGTTTGCATGTGTGCCCGATTTCAAGCTACACCGAAGGAATCACACCATAAGGCTGTGAAACATATTCTTCGATATCTAGCTCACACACCAACACTTGGATTATGGTATCCCAAGGGCTCTTCATTTGATCTCATTAGATATTCAGACTCTGACTATGTTGGCGATCGCGTGGACCGCAAGTCAACGTCAGGCACATGTCATTTCCTCGGACGTTCTTTGGTCGGTTGGTCCTCGAAGAAACAGAACTACGTATCACTCTCCACTGCAGAAGTTGAGTACATTGCTGCTGGATCGTGCTGTGCTCAATTACTATGGATGAAGCAAACACTCAAGGACAATGGCGTCAACGTGAAGAATGTGCCTCTCTATTGCGACAATAAGAGTGCTATCAAGATTGCTGATAACCCAGTTCAGCACTCGAAGACAAAGCACATCCAGATTCGTCATCATTTTCTTCGTGATCATGTGTTGAAGGGAGACATCTCCATCGATCACGTCAGCACTGAAGATCAATTGGCCAATATCTTCACTAAGCCCTTGGATGAGAAGAGATTTAGCAAGTTGCGGTGTGAGCTAAATATCCTAGAATCTTCGAATGTTCTCTGAAATGGACACACATCCTAACACTTATACTGACTTGATGACTTAGATGCGCAACACACAAAGTAACGTTTTTCTTCAATCAATGAAGACTAACCCTCTAAGTGTGAAGAAATTAATGAAGAAATTGACTCTCAGAGCCCTACGACAATTGTACGTGGTGTCTGAAGCCAACTTTCTTATACGGTGGGTTACGCCACCACAAAAAGTTGAAAATCTTCAATTTGAGTTTTTCCTCAATTTTGAAATTCCTCAGTTTTTCAAATTCTTCAACTTGTAATGTCTTCACTATTTCCGTTGTTTGTCTTCATTTGAATATATATATATATATATATATATATATATATATATATATGAGTTTTAAGCCCTCTACAGCATTCACTTATTGCTAATTCTTCAAGTTGACTGTTTCCGCTAAGTGAATGTGATCGGACCCTTCCCCCTCTATGCTAAACTCAATCTTATCTTTTCACAAATTCTTCATATGCGTTCTGATTTGAAACTCGTTCAAAATCTTCACTGTGTCCTTGACAGCTGAAGAAATTGTGAACGGAACTTAAAACTTATCTTATCTAAATTTTCGGCGTTGCCGCTCAAACCGTTCCGCTTCTCACGACAAATACTTATCTATTCACCCACAATCCTACACGATCGCCACCTCACAGTACGTGGGTGACACATGCCATGTGAATGGGAAAAGCCAGGGGCACGTTCGTCCGAAATCCCCGGGCGCACAGTTTTTCACTACCGCTATAAATACCCCTGCCTTCTCCTCACTTCACTTTTACTCCGCTCGACCTCTCTCTCCCGCTCGAGCTACCCAAACCCTAGCGCCGCCGCTACTTCATCGTCGCCGGTGAGGAAGAGCTTCTCTGCCTCGACCTCGTCGCCGTCGTACTTGCACCGGTTGCGAATTTCTTCACTCCGCCGCCGCCGTAGATGTCTTCCTCTGCCGAGTTAGGGTGTGGAAGATCTGAATGGACGAACTTCATCTCAACGCTTCCCAGTTCGTCGTGTTCTTCACTTCGGGTAATTAAAAGTTGCTATTATTGCCCTCTTTGATTCATGTGTTTTCCTAAAAATCTTCGAAGGTCTTTATTCTTCAAATCTTCACACACTAAAACACCTCACATGTTATCTGTTCTTGATTCGTTTCTCTAAGCAATGATTTTCTTAAAGATTCCTCAATTGTGTGGATTTTCAAATATGTACAACTCTAGAACCTAAGACAAAGAACGCTTAGTGAAATTCCTCAAGACTCATCTGGTCAAATTCCTCAAAACCTATTCTTTTTGAAAAACCTTCTGAGAACGCATATGACCTCTCCAAATTCCTCGCAACTATACTCTGTTCACAGGTACAAATGTTCGCTGCTGAATCACTAGGTTCTCATCAACTTAACTCATTTGCAGCATTCCTCGAAGAAAAATTGCATACCTCTTCAGAAACTTCAGTTGTTCATATTCCTCAGCTGAAGAAAATGGCTGACAAGAAGCCACGGAAGGGAGGAAAAAGGCCTAAGGTCAACACAGCATTTGAAATCCCTGAGGATATTTATGCTGGATACTGCACTCCTGATGAGGCCAAGTTTGGCAAGGAGGACAAGAATCAGCGCAAGGTGCACATACAACGAATTGAGAGGAGATGGGCACAAGAATGGAGGGAGTACATGTATGTTACTCCCAAGTACATAAAGAAATTCGCGCTCAACCCTCCATGCTCAAGACCTCCATTTAGACCTGGCCAACTAGAGGATCCCACCATCCTCAAGCGCGGTGAGGACTATGCTACTGAATGGGCTAGGCGCCAGGCCAAACTAGCCAAGCAAGCAAAAGAAGCAGTGAGGAAATTCAATGAAGATTATGCTGCTGCTGCTAACGCTGCTGAGGCCTCTGGTAGTAAGCCCAGGAAGACTATGCCAAAGAAGCCTGCCCACAAGTCCAGCACGTCTCCTTCAATGCCCTCACGGCCAAGCTCCTCAGCAATGCCCTCACGGCCAGCATCTTCAAAGCCCGCACGGCCAATTCCTCAGTCTACTCCTCCTCCTCCGACAAAGTCTTTAGCTGCTCTGACAAAATCTTCGGCACCTATGCACCTTGCCACGTGCCAAAGGACTCAAGGCTTCTCTATTGCCTCAGGAGCATCTGCAAGCTCCTTAGTTGCTCAACCTTCCTCAGCTGGTCCCTCACTACTGAAGAAAA
This sequence comes from Triticum aestivum, assembly GCF_018294505.1. NCBI lineage: Eukaryota > Viridiplantae > Streptophyta > Magnoliopsida > Poales > Poaceae > Triticum > Triticum aestivum. The sequence continues at coordinate 64,601,698 of NC_057810.1, read as the reverse complement.
AGGCCACTGTTGGATGAGGTCTTCGACCAAGTCCTCACAAGAAGCAAGTCGCTTTCCAAGTGCCCTCTGATGATGATGAGGCGGATGATGATGAACTTGCCGAAATCATCAGAGACAGGCAAGCCAGGGCCGCTAGAGCCAAAGGCAACAATGTGCCACTACTTCTGGATCCCAAGCTGATCCTCGATTTCATTGACTTATGGCATAAGGTTCCCGCTACACCTTTGCCGGAGATGAACCTCACTCCTGGTCAAAGTCATGTTCTCACTCACTTCATTGAGGAAGAAAAGTGGAAATATGAAGAAGGTCGAAGGCTGAAGAAAGCACAATACAAGAAACAACGCTACCTCAAGGACAATGTCCTCACTCTTACCTCTGAACAACTCATTGTTGTACAAGCTGAAATCAAGCAACTGAGTGATGATTTCAATCGGTATCATGTTGATTGGAAGGGAGCAAAGGTTTGGTTCGTCAATTTGATGAAGACTTTCTCTTCAACTGCCTCTGCACCGGTGCATGTTGAAATTCTTCGGGCTAAAGAATCTGCCCAGCCCACTGAAGAACATGCCAGCACCGCTGATGTCAGTATGGCTGCTGAAGAAAATGAGAATTCCAGGGCTGATGACTCCATTCCAGCCGCTGAAGATATTGCCAGGGCACCCACTAGTGGTGCGCCTGAAGAAAGTGAACAAGTTAGGGCAACTACAACAGTTGCGCCTGAAGAAAATGCACCTCCTGCACCTACACCAACTCCGATCCTTCCATCTGCCTTAGATGTGAAGAAGACCAAGGCTGCAGAGCGTGCAGCGATGAAAAAGAGGAAGGCATCAACCTCTTCAAATTCTTCAGCTCTGAAGAAGATGAAGACTCTGATTAGTTCAATTGACAATCCAATTGATGTCGTTCCCGTCTCTTCAATGTCATCAAAGGACCTTGTTCCTTTTGGTGAAGAATATGTGATTCCTGATGAATCAGATGAAGAAACTCCTTTTGCTGCTTCGACAGAGCAGTTGGACGAAGAAATTGAAGTGGATGAGATCCCTTCAACCCCAGACATTTCCTCACCTTTGCCTCAGTTTACTGCTGAAGAGGCAGGTCTTGAAGAAATTGAAGAGGAGGATGTGGACATTGGCTGTACCACTCCTGTCCTTAATGATGAATTTTTGGGAAGTCAACATTCCAACTCTCCAATGTTCACTCCCCTTCAAGCTATTCCTCAGTCTCCTGCTACTACTGAAGTGCAAATGGGATCTGAAGAACCTCATGCAACCCCGTCTGTCCATGAAGAAATTCCAGCCACTAGTGCTGAAGAAATTGTAAATGAAGAATTGATGACACAGGCTGCAGCTGAAGAAGAGCCTGAAATTCCTTAGCCTGAGGAACCTGAGATTGCGATTCCTGAGGTGGTGATGCAATTGACTGATACTCCTCAGCCCAAGCCAAAGGATCCCTTCTCAAAGAAGCAAAAATTCAAGGCTAATGATTTCTTCAGCGAGCATGTGTTCTTCACTGAATTCAACCCATATGACAATGCTCGTCTTAGAAGGAAGCGTTTCTGGACTGCCAGCCAGGCCAACTTCTATTCCTTAGTGCTTTACAACAAGTACAAAGTCTTCGATCATGAGCATATTCCTCATGTGGACATGGAATCCATGCCTTGCTTCTCTCAAGTCCTCGGCATGATTCATGACGCTGGCTTGCTCACTTTCTACTCTAACATAGTTGATTGGAATGAAGAGCTTATTCTTCAGTTCTACGCAACCTTGCATATCACAGGCGATGCTGCTGACGTCAATTCTTAGGTATTGGACTGGATGACTGAAAATAATCATCACAAGGCACCAGCCTCTGAATTGCTTCGTGCCTTACCTATCAATCCTCCACCTGACGGTGCTCGTTGTCTGTATGATGAACCTGAACTTACTGATCAGTATATGCAAGTGCTCATGAAGCCGCTAAAGCCAAGACAAGCTCCACGGACCAAATTCCTCGTGAAGGAATTGCTCTATGTGCCCAGAACCATCTACCGCATTCTGACGAAGACCATGAGTCCCATCAAAGGCCATGACTCATCCGATGAAGAAATTATCGGAATGATGAAGCATATGCTTTTCAACATCATGCATGGCATCCCCATAAATTATCACGATTTCTTCATGAGGACTCTGGCAAATGTTGCACTTTCTCCATTTGAGCTGAAGCCTTACGCGTCGTGGATCATGAGATTCCTCAGAACAAGGTCTTCACTCAACTACAAGGCAGATTTTTAGAATCACCTCAGCTACTTGCCCCCTATTGAAGTCCTCAAGCGGACAATTTCCTCATCTGATGAGAAGGGCAAGTCACCAGCTGTGATCGATGAAGGCACTCATCCATTGGATGGCCAGTTCCGCAAAGCTGCATCCTACTCCACCAATGATGACTCTGCCACTCATGATTCTGCTGCCAATGCTCCAAAGTCAAGTCCTCAAGCTACTGCTCCTCGTGTGATGACCGACTGTGAACTGCTGATAAGTCTTCACCAGAAGGTCGATCGAAATCACAAGTGGGTTAAGCGTCAGCTTGGTTCTATTCTTTACAACATGACTTCCACACATAATGCAGTGAAGAAAAACCACTACTACCTCCATGAAGTGTTTGATCGCACCTGGGCTATTTTGTCACATCTATATGGTGAAGATGATCTGAAGCAAATGGGCTTCAAGGAAGACTTTGACTGGTCTACTCCTCCTCCGAAGAGATACAAGAAGGTCAAGGTTCCTCCCTTGGTGGCCAGCTCATATTCTTCATCGCGCGACACGGACGAGCATGAAGACTTGGACGACACTGCAGCAGGCCCTACAACAACTCAAGACCCTGACAACGTTGGCGCTCCTCCATCATCATGATATTCTTCAGGGGCATTAGTCCTTAGTTTCGACCCTTTTGGTCATTCGATGACAAAGAGGGAGAAATTTGAGTTAGTCTTCAAGCGGGTCTATATATGGGCGTTTTTTTTGCTAAATTACAACTCTCGTTCTTCTGATGACTTTGCTGGATCGAGTTGTAATCTTAAACTCTATGGTGGCTTGATACTTTTGTTGTGTTCCTCTGCATGCTTATTCCTCATTTATGTTAATGCACGCATGCTGAATTACATCAGTCACCATATTTCTTCATGCATTTCAAATTCCTCATATTATATGTCAAATGCGTGTATGAATTACAAGATTTAGGGGGATATCTCCATGATTATACTCTTCAAGTGTGCATTGCTTCAAAAGCAAATTCCTCACTATGCACATCTTTAGGGGGAGTTCTTCTATATCTTGCAATCAATTTCCTTAATATCAGTATTTACACTTCATATGTTTATCCCCGTTGAAAACTTAACCTATATTGTCATCAATCACCAAAAAGGGGGAGATTGTAAGTGCATCTAGTGCCCCTTAGTGATTTTGGTGTATTGAAGACTTATAGGTTAAGGGACTGATGCATTTGTGAGTGTACACAGGTATATAAGTCTATGAGGAGTTTGATATTTACAGAGAATGTCGACCCCTAAAAATGAAGTTCTTCATCTGAAGACTTTGGAATTCTGAAGACTTATTGAAGACTTTGAAAGTGAAGAAATTGTGTGACCTTGAAGACTTGGCATTCATTCGAGGAACATGAAGCGTGAAGACTCTTGTTTTTATAGTACCATTTTCTCTTTCTTGAGTCATAGGAAACACCGTACTGTTAAAGGGAGTCAAGGAAATACTAAGGAAAAATTTCCATGTGATGCTCAACTCAAAATCCAACACCTACCAATCCCTTGAGTGAAGCCATTGGAAATCTCATACAGTTCAGTCAAATTCTTCAGTGATAGAGACGAAGTTCTTCTGATCTCTGAGGAATTTGTTCTGACTAAGGAGTTAGGAATTCGCCAGTGCGAATTGCCTACACAGTGAGGAACATGATAGCCCTGAGGTATTTGAGAGTCAAATATTCCGACCGTTGCTCTGCTACACGCCAGCTGTCCCAAAATATCTACCCACCTAACAGTCATATCAGACAAGGGCATTTATGTCTTATAATGTCAGGCTGCTCCCTAGGCTATAAATAGCCGCCCCCTATAACCACTAGCGGGTTGGCTGCTCCGAGAGAAACTAACACTTGTCATTTGAGAGCAACCCATCCTCTGAGGACTTTGAGAGAAAATCATCAAGTGAGGAAATCCCAAACCCAAACCTACAAAACCCCGAGTGATTGAGCATCACTGAAGAGATTGATCCTGCGTGGATCCGACGCTTGTTTCCTTTGAAGACTGTGCTTCTTCCAGACGGTTAGGTGTCAAAGTCTAGAGCATCCAAGAGGAATTGTGGATCGCCGAGTGACCAAGTTTGTGAAGGTTCGGAAGTCACCTGAAGACTTACCACGAGTGATTGGGTGAGGTCTGTGTGACCTTAGCTCAAGTAGAATACGGTGAGGACTGTGTGCCTGGGACTGCGTGTCCTCGAGTTTAAATACTCAGCCGCTCCAACCAGATGTACAACTGAGACAGCAGTTGGAACTGGTCTACCAAATCATTGTCTTCACCGAGCTAACTGGTTCTATCTCCTCAACTCTTTCATTTCCTCATGCATGTTGTCGTGTGCCTATTCATATCTGTTTGAAGACTTTGACTGAAGACTTTCTCAATTTCCTCAGTTCAATTTCTTCAATCTGTCCGTCTTCATCTTGTGTTATCCTGTGTTTACGCTTTCTGTACTCTATGCTTGTCTTCATTTCATCATGATGACTATGCTTGTGCTTTGTTATGTTCCTTTCTGAGTACTTATTCCGCTGCTAGTAGTTCTTCATTTAGGAATTTCCTCACCAGCAAATTCCGCCATGAAGAATTCATAAAAATTGCCTATTCACCCCCCCTCTAGTCGATATAACGCACTTTCACTTCATGCCTTACCAATCAGTCCTCCACCTAACGGTGCTTGTTGTTTGTATGATGAGCCTAAACTCACTGATCACTATATGCAAGTGCTCATGAAGCCGCTGAAGCCAGGACAAGCTCCAAGGACCAAATTCCTTGTGAAGGAATTGCTCTATGTGCCCAGAACCATCTACCGCATTCTGACGAAGACCATGAGTCCCATCAAAGGCCATGACTCATCCGATGAAGAAATTATCGGAATGATGCAAAATATGCTTTTCAACATCATGCATGGCATCCCCATAAATTATCATGATTTCTTCATGAGGACTCTGGCGAATGTTGCACTTTCACCATTTGAGTTGAAGCCTTACGTGTCGTGGATCATGAGATTCCTCACAACAAGGTCTTCACTCAACTACAAGGCTGATTTTTAGAATCACCTCAGCTACTTGCCCCCTATTGAAGTCCTCAAGCGGACAATTTCCTCATCTGATGAGAAGGGCAAGTCACCAGCTGTGATCGATGAAGGAATTCGTCCATTGGATGGTCAGTTCCGCAAAGCTACATCTTACTCCACCAATGATGACTCTGACACACATGATTCTGCTGCCAATGCTACAAGTACAAGTCCTCAAGCTACTGCTCCTCGTGTGCTGACTGGTCGTGAACTGCTGATAAGTCTTCACGAGAAGGTGGATCGCAACCACAAGTGGGTTAAGCGTCAGTTTGGTTCTATTCTTCACAACATGACTTCCACACATAATGTAGTGAAAAAAAACCACTACTACCTCCATGAAGTGTTTGATCGCACCTGGGCTATTCTGTCACATCTATATGGTGAAGAAGATCTGAAGCAAATGGGCTTCAAGGAAGACTTTGACTGGTCTGCTCCTCCTCCGAAGAGATACAAGAAGGTCAAGGTTCCTCCCTTGGTGGCCAGCTCATATTACTCATCACGTGACACGGACGAGCATGAAGACTTGGACGACACTCCAGCAGGCCCTACAATGACTCAAGACCCTGACAACGCTGGCGCTCCTCCATCAACATGATATTCTTCACGGGCGTTAGTCCTCGGTTTCAACCCTTTTGGTCATTCGATGACAAAGGGGGAGAAATTTGAGTTAGTCTTCAAGTGGGTCTATCTTATATGGGCGCTTTTTTTGCTAAGTTACAACTCTTGTTCTTCTAATGACTTTGCTGGATCGAGTTGTAATCTTAAACTCTATGCTGACTTGATACTTTTGTTGTGTTCTTCTGCATGCTTATTCCTCATTAATGTTAATGCACACATGCTGAATTACATCAGTCACCATATTTCATCATGCATTTCAAATTCTTCATATTATATATCAAATGCGTGTATGAATTACAAGATATATGGGGAGATCTCCATGATTATACTCTTCAAGTGTGCATTGCTTCAAAAGCAATATTCCTCACTATGCACATCTTCAGGGGGAGTTCTTCTATATCTTGCAATCAAATTCCTCAACATCAGTATCTACACTTCATATATTTATCCCCGTTGAAAACTTAACCTATATTGTCATCAATCACCAAAAAGGGGGAGATTGTAAGTGCATCTAGTGCCCCTTAGTGATTTTGGTGTATTGAAGACTTATAGGTTAAGGGACTGATGCGTTTGTGAGTGTACACAGGTATATAAGTCTATGAGGAGTTTGATAATTACAGAGAAAGTCGACCCCTAAAAATGAAGTTCTTTGACTGAAGACTTTGGACTTCTGAAGACTTTCTGAAGACTTTGAAAGTGAAGAAATTGGTGTGACCTTGAAGACTTGGTATTCATTCGAGGAACATGAAGCATGAAGACTTTTGTTTTTATAGTTTCATTTTCTCTTTCTTGAGTCATAGGAAACACCGTACTGTTAAAGGGGGTCGAGGAAATACTAAGGAAAAAATTTCCATGTGATGCTCAACTCAAAATCCTACACCTACCAATCCCTTCGAGTGAAGCCATTGGAAATCTCATACAGTTCAGTCATATTCTTCAATGACAGAGACGAAGTTCTTCGGGTCTCTGAGGAATTTGTTCTGACTGAGGAGTTAGGAATTCACCAGTGTGAATTGCCTACATAGTGAGGAACATGATAGCCCTAAGGATTTTGATAGTCAAAATTCTGATCGTTGTTGTGCTATGCGCCAACGGTTCCAAAATATCTACCCACCTAACGGTCATATCAGACAAGGGCATTTATGTCTTATCATGTCGGGTTGCTCCCTAGGCTATAAATAGCCGCCCCCTTCAACCACTAGCTAGTTAGTTGCTCCGAGAGAAACTGACACTTGTCAATTGTGAGCATCCCATCCTCCGAGGATTTTGAGCGAAAATCATCAAGTGAGGAAAACCCAAAAACCCAACACCTACAAACCTGAAGTGATTGAGCATCACTGAAGAGATTGATCCTGCGTGGATCCGACGCTTGTTTCCTTTGAAGACTATGCTTCTTCCAGACGGTTAGGCGTCAAGGTCTAGAGCATCCAAGAGGAACTGTGGATCGCCGAGTGACCGAGTTTGTGAAGGTTTGAAAGTCACCTGAATACTTACCATGAGTGATTGGGCGAGGTCTGTGTGACCTTAGCTCAAGGAGAATATGGTGAGGACTGTGTGTCCAGGACTGTGTGTCCTCGAGTTTAAATACTCAGCCGCTCCAACCAGATGTACAACTAAGACAGCAGTTGGAACTGGTCTACCAAATCATTGTCCTCACCGAGCTAACTGGTTCTATCTCCTCAACTCTTTCATTTCCTCATGTATGTTGTTGTGTGCCTGTTCATATCTGTCTAAAGACATTGACTGAAGACTTTCTCAATTTCCTCAGTTCTATTTCTTCAGTCCGTCCGTCTTCTTCCTTGTGTTATCCTGTGTTTACGCTTTTTGTACTCTGTGCGTGTCTTAATTTCATCATGATGACTATGTGTGTGTCCTATTATGTTTACTTCTAAGTACTTATTCTGCTGCAAGTAGTTCTTCATTTAGGAATTTCCTCACCAGCAAATTCCTCAGTGAAGAATTCATAAAAATCGCCTATTCACCCCCCTCCCCCTCTAGTCGATATAACGCACTTTCACCAGGGCCGCTAGAGCCAAAGGTAGCAACGTGCCACTACTGTTGGATCCAAAGTTGATCCTTGACTTCATTGACTTATGGCACAAGGACCCTAACACGCCTTTGCCGGAGATGAATCTCACTCCTGGTCAAAGTCATGTTCTGACTGCCTTCATTGAGGAAGAAAAGTGGAAATTTGAAGAAGGCAGAAAGCTGAAAAAAGCGCAATACAAGAAACAGCGCTACCTCAAGGACAATGTCCTCACTCTCACCCCTGATCAGCTCATTGCCTTACAAGCTGAAATCAAGCAATTGAGTGATGAGTTCGATCGCTACTACGATGATTGGAAGGGAGCCAAGGTTCGGTTCGTCAATCTGACGAAGAAAATCACTTCAAGTGTTGCTCCTCCTGTGCACATTGAAGTTTCACCGGTTGAAGCATCTGCTCAGCCTACTGAAGAACATGCCAGCACCACTGATGACAATCAGGCTACTGAAGAAAATGAGAGTGTCAGGGCTGATGACTCCATTCTAGCCGCTGAAGATATTCCCAGGGCATCCACTAGTGGTGCGCCTGAAGAAAATGAAGAAATCAGGGCAACTGCAACAGTTGCGCCTGAGGAAAATGATCCAAAGTCCTCTGCACCTCCTGCGCCTACCCCAACTCCAATCCTTCCATCTGCATTAGATGCGAAGAAGACCAAGGCTGCAGAGCATGCAGTTGTGAAGAAAAGGAAGGCATCAGCTTCATCAGATTCTTCAGCTCCGAAGAAAATGAAGCCTTTGACAAGTTCAACTAAAAATCCAATTGATGCCATTCCTGTATCTTTCATGCCATCAAAGGACCTTGTTCTGTTTGGTGAAGATTATGTAATTCCCGAGGAATCAGATGAAGAAACTCCTTCTGCTGCTTCAAGAGAGCAGATGGATGAAGAAATTGAAGTGGATAGAATCCCTTCAACCCGAGTCGTCTCCTCACCTATGCCTCAGTTCACTGCTGAAGAGGCAAGTGTTAAAGAAATGGAAGATGAGTATGTGGACATCTGATGTACCACACCCGTACTGAATGATGACTTTTGGGAAAGTCAGCACCCCAACTCTCCGTTGTTCACTCCACTCCAAGCAATTCCTCAGTCCCCAGCTGCTACTAAAGTGCAAATGGGATCTGAAGAACCTCATGCAACCCCGTCTGTCCGTGAAGAAATTCCAGCCACTAGTGCTGAAGAAAATGTAAATGAAGAATTGAAGACACAGGCTGAAGCTGCAGAAGAGCCTGAAATTCCTCAGCCTGAGGAACCTGAGATTGTGATTGCTGAAGTGGTGATGCAACTGACTGACTCCTCAGCCCAAGCCAAAGGATCCCTTCTCAAAGAAGCAAAAATTCAAGGCTAATGATTTCTTCGGCAAGCGTGTATTCTTCACTGAATTCAATCCATATGACAATGCTCGTCTTAGAAGGAAGCACTTCTGGACTGCCAGCCAGGACAACTTCTATTCCTCAGTACTCTTCAACAAGGACAAAGTCTTCGACCACGAGCACATTCCTCACGTAGACATGGAATCCATGCCTTGCTTCACACAAGTCCTCAGCATGATTCACAATGCAGGCTTGCTTAACTTCTGCTCTGACATTGTTGACTGGAATGAGGAGCTAATTCTTCAGTTCTATGCGACGCTGCATATCACTAGTGAAGCAAATGACATCAACACTTGGGTGTTGGACTGGATGACCGAAAACACTCACTACAAGGCACCAGCTACTGAATTGCTTCATGCCTTGCCACTCAGTCCTCCACCTGAAGGTGCTTGTTGTCTGTATGATGAGCCTGAACTAACTGCTCATTATATGCAAGTGCTCATGAAGCCGCTGAAGCCTGGTCAAGCCCCAAGGACCAAACTCCTCATGAAGAAATTGCTCTATGTGCCAAGAACCATCTACCGCATACTGATGAAGACTATGAGTCCTATCAAAGGCCATGACTCATCCGATGAAGAAGTTATCGGGATGATGAAGAATATGCTTTTCAACATAATGCATGGCATCCCCATAAACTATCATGATTTCTTCATGAGGACTCTCGCAAATGTTGCACTTTCACCGTTTGAGCTAAAGCCTTACGCGTCGTGGATCATGAGATTCCTCAGATCAAGGTCTTCACTCAACTACAAGGCTGATTTTCAGAATCACCTCAGCTACTTGCCCCCCATTAAAGTCCTCAAGCGGACAATTTCCTCATCTGATGAGAAGGGCAAGTCACCAGCCGTTATCAATGAAGGCATTCATCCATTGGATGGTCAGTTCCGCAAAGCTGCATCTTACTCCTCCAATGACGACTCTGCCACTCATGATTCTGCTGCCAATGCTCCCAAGTCAAGTCCTCAAGCTACTGCTCCTCGTGTGATGATTGACCGTGAACTGCTTATAAGTCTTCACCAGAAGGTGGATCGAAACCACAAATGGGTTAAGCGTCAGTTTGGTTCTATTCTTCACAACATGACCTCTACACATAATGCAGTGAAGAAAAACCATTACTACCTCCATGAAGTTTTTGATTGCATCTGGGCTATTCTGTCACATCTCTATGGTGAAGAAGATCTGAAGCAAATGGGCTTCAAGGAAGATTTTGACTGATCTTCTCCTCCACCGAAGAAATTCAAAAAGGTCAAGGTTCCTTCCTTGGTGGCCAGTTCATATTCTTCATCGCGTGACACGGACGAGTATGAAGACTTGGACGACACTGCAGCATGCCCTACATCGACTCAAGACCCCAACAACGCTGGCGCTCCTCCATCTTCATGATATTCTTCAGGGGCGTTAGTCCTCATTTTCAACCCTTTTGGTCATTCGATGACAAAGGGGGAGAAATTTGAGTTAGTCTTCAAGCGGTTCTATCATATATGGGCATTTTTTTGCTAAGTTACAACTCTCGTTCTTCTGATGACTTTGCTGGATCGAGTTGTAATCTTAAACTCTATGGTGGCCTGATACTTTTGATGTGTTCTTCTACATGCTTATTCCTCATCAATGTTAATGCACGCATGCTGAATTACATCAGTCACCATATTTCATCATGCATTTCAAATTCTTCATATTATATGTCAAATATTTGTATGAATTACAAGATATAGGGGGAGATCTCCATGATATACTCTTCAAGTGTGCATTGCTTCAAAATCAAATTCCTCACTATGCACATCTTCAGGGGGGGTTCTTCTATATCTTGTTAATCAAATTCCTCAATATTAGTATTTACACTTCATATGTTTATCCCCATTGAAAACTTAACCTATATTGTCATCAATCACCAAAAAGGGGGAGATTGTAAGTGCATCTAGTGCCCCTTAGTGATTTTGGTGTATTGAAGACTTATAGGTTAAGGGACTGATGCGTTTGTGAGTGTACACAGGTCTATAAGTCTATGAGGAGTTTGATATTTACAGAGAAAGTCGACCCCTAAAAATGAAGTTCTTCAACTGAAGACTTTGGATTTCTAAAGACTTTCTGAAGACTTTGAAAGTGAAGAAATTGGTGTGACCTTGAAGACTTGGCAATCATTCGGGGAACATGAAGCATGAAGACTTTTGTTTTTATAGTTTTATTTTCTTCTTCTTGAGTCATAGGAGACACCGTACTGTTAAAGGGGGTCGAGGAAATACTAAGGAAAATTTTCCATGTGATGCTCAACTCAAAATCCTACATCTACCAATCCCTTCGAGCGAAGCCATTGGAAATCTCATACAGTTCAGTCATATTCTTCAGTGACAGAGATGAAGTTCTTCTGGTCTCTGAGGAATTTGTTCTGACTGAGGAGTTAGGAATTCGCCAGTGCAGATTGCCTAAAAAGTGAGGAACATGATAGCCCTGAGGTATTTGAGAGTCAAATATTCCGACCGTTGTTGTGCTACGCGCCAGCTGACCCAAAATATCTACCCACCTAACGGTCATATCAGACAAGGGCATTTATGTCTTATCATGTCGAGCTGCTCCCTAGGCTATAAATAGCCGCCCCCTTCAACCACTAGCTGGTTGGCTGCTCCGAGAGAAACTGACACTTGTCATTTGAGAGCAACCCATCCTCCGAGGACTTTGAGCGAAAATCATCAAGTGAGGAAAACCCAAACCCCAAATCTACAAACCCCAAAATGATTGAGCATCACTGAAGAGATTGATCCTGCGTGGATCCGACGCTTGTTTCCTTTGAAGACTGTGCTTCTTCCAGACGGTTAGGCATCAAGGTCTAGAGCATCCAAGAGGAATTGTGGATCGCCGAGTGACCGAGTTTGTGAACGTTCAGAAGTCACCTGAAGACTTACCACGAGTGATTGGGCGAGGTCTGTGTGACCTTAGCTCAAGGAGAATGCGGTGAGGACTGTGTGTCCGCGACTAGGTGTCCTCGAGTTTAAATACTCAGCCGCTCCAACCAGATGTACAACTGAGACAGCAGTTGGAACTGGTCTACCAAATCATTGTCTTCACCGAGCTAACTGGTTCTATCTCCTCAACTCTTTCATTTCCTCATGCATGTTGTCGTGTGCTTGTTCATATCTGTTTGAAGACTTTGACTGAAGACTTTCTCAATTTCCTCAGTTCAATTTCTTCAATCTGTCCGTCTTCATCTTGTGTTATCCTTTGTTTACGCTTTCTGTACTCTATGCTTGTCTTCATTTCATCATGATGACTATGCTTGTGCTTTGTTATGTTCCTTTCTGAGTACTTATTCCGCTGCTAGTAGTTCTTCATTTAGGAATTTCCTCACCAGCAAATTCCGCCATGAAGAATTCATAAAAATTGCCTATTCACCCCCCCTCTAGTCGATATAACGCACTTTCACTTCATGCCTTACCAATCAGTCCTCCACCTAACGGTGCTTGTTGTTTGTATGATGAGCCTAAACTCACTGATCACTATATGCAAGTGCTCATGAAGCCGCTGAAGCCAGGACAAGCTCCAAGGACCAAATTCCTTGTGAAGGAATTGCTCTATGTGCCCAGAACCATCTACCGCATTCTGACGAAGACCATGAGTCCCATCAAAGGCCATGACTCATCCGATGAAGAAATTATCGGAATGATGCAGAATATGCTTTTCAACATCATGCATGGCATCCCCATAAATTATCATGATTTCTTCATGAGGACTCTGGCGAATGTTGCACTTTCACCATTTGAGTTGAAGCCTTACGTGTCGTGGATCATGAGATTCCTCACAACAAGGTCTTCACTCAACTACAAGGCTGATTTTTAGAATCACCTCAGCTACTTGCCCCCTATTGAAGTCCTCAAGCGGACAATTTCCTCATCTGATGAGAAGGGCAAGTCACCAGCTGTGATCGATGAAGGAATTCGTCCATTGGATGGTCAGTTCCGCAAAGCTACATCTTACTCCACCAATGATGACTCTGACACACATGATTCTGCTGCCAATGCTACAAGTACAAGTCCTCAAGCTACTGCTCCTCGTGTGCTGACTGATCGTGAACTGCTGATAAGTCTTCACGAGAAGGTGGATCGCAACCACAAGTGGGTTAAGCGTCAGTTTGGTTCTATTCTTCACAACATGACTTCCACACATAATGTAGTGAAAAAAAACCACTACTACCTCCATGAAGTGTTTGATCGCACCTGGGCTATTCTGTCACATCTATATGGTGAAGAAGATCTGAAGCAAATGGGCTTCAAGGAAGACTTTGACTGGTCTGCTCCTCCTCCGAAGAGATACAAGAAGGTCAAGGTTCCTCCCTTGGTGGCCAGCTCATATTACTCATCACGTGACACGGACGAGCATGAAGACTTGGACGACACTCCAGCAGGCCCTACAATGACTCAAGACCCTGACAACGCTGGCGCTCCTCCATCAACATGATATTCTTCACGGGCGTTAGTCCTCGGTTTCAACCCTTTTGGTCATTCGATGACAAAGGGGGAGAAATTTGAGTTAGTCTTCAAGTGGGTCTATCTTATATGGGCGCTTTTTTTGCTAAGTTACAACTCTTGTTCTTCTAATGACTTTGCTGGATCGAGTTGTAATCTTAAACTCTATGCTGACTTGATACTTTTGTTGTGTTCTTCTGCATGCTTATTCCTCATTAATGTTAATGCACGCATGCTGAATTACATCAGTCACCATATTTCATCATGCATTTCAAATTCTTCATATTATATATCAAATGCGTGTATGAATTACAAGATATATGGGGAGATCTCCATGATTATACTCTTCAAGTGTGCATTGCTTCAAAAGCAATATTCCTCACTATGCACATCTTCAGGGGGAGTTCTTCTATATCTTGCAATCAAATTCCTCAACATCAGTATCTACACTTCATATATTTATCCCCGTTGAAAACTTAACCTATATTGTCATCAATCACCAAAAAGGGGGAGATTGTAAGTGCATCTAGTGCCCCTTAGTGATTTTGGTGTATTGAAGACTTATAGGTTAAGGGACTGATGCGTTTGTGAGTGTACACAGGTATATAAGTCTATGAGGAGTTTGATAATTACAGAGAAAGTCGACCCCTAAAAATGAAGTTCTTTGACTGAAGACTTTGGACTTCTGAAGACTTTCTGAAGACTTTGAAAGTGAAGAAATTGGTGTGACCTTGAAGACTTGGTATTCATTCGAGGAACATGAAGCATGAAGACTTTTGTTTTTATAGTTTCATTTTCTCTTTCTTGAGTCATAGGAAACACCGTACTGTTAAAGGGGGTCGAGGAAATACTAAGGAAAAAATTTCCATGTGATGCTCAACTCAAAATCCTACACCTACCAATCCCTTCGAGTGAAGCCATTGGAAATCTCATACAGTTCAGTCATATTCTTCAATGACAGAGACGAAGTTCTTCGGGTCTCTGAGGAATTTGTTCTGACTGAGGAGTTAGGAATTCACCAGTGTGAATTGCCTACATAGTGAGGAACATGATAGCCCTAAGGATTTTGATAGTCAAAATTCTGATCGTTGTTGTGCTATGCGCCAACGGTTCCAAAATATCTACCCACCTAACGGTCATATCAGACAAGGGCATTTATGTCTTATCATGTCGGGTTGCTCCCTAGGCTATAAATAGCCGCCCCCTTCAACCACTAGCTAGTTAGTTGCTCCGAGAGAAACTGACACTTGTCAATTGTGAGCATCCCATCCTCCGAGGATTTTGAGCGAAAATCATCAAGTGAGGAAAACCCAAAAACCCAACACCTACAAACCTGAAGTGATTGAGCATCACTGAAGAGATTGATCCTGCGTGGATCCGACGCTTGTTTCCTTTGAAGACTATGCTTCTTCCAGACGGTTAGGCGTCAAGGTCTAGAGCATCCAAGAGGAACTGTGGATCGC